>NC_138552.1:42957051-42977051 GCF_964273705.1 Natrix helvetica
CATTAATTTCTTTACCTATAATAGCAATTTCTTTACCTATGAAGTCCTTCAAATCCTGGAGATTTATTGTAGCACCTGGAGAAGCCACGTTTTGTTCCGTTGCCATAATTAACAAAACACACTTCGTCCCAACTTTCTCACAAAATACTCCTCCAAGTAGATCAGATTGTATAAACTAGCTTTAAAGTAAACTGGCTTAGAGATTGTTAATAGTTATTTCAGCCGTTCCGCCTTTACTGCCCCGGCTATCAGCAAGTAATTAGCTTTCGTTTTCTGTAGGTTTTCAGCTATAAATCAACGCCATTTTGAATCCTTTGTTCTAAGCCCACGCCTCTCGAACTCAGCAGTAGCGTTCTTTTTAAAGAGATTTTTTTTTTCTTCCCCCAATTAAAACTTAAAATACTTGCAAAAGTCTTGCTTTCCTCTTGGGATGTTAAGATGTTAAGATGTTAAGGCTGCTCCCGGCGACTGGCTCTGCTAATTAGCAGAGGTTATCAAAAAGGCAGGAGAATACAACAACTGCGAAGGGGGGCAAACCTCGTCAGACTCCGGACTCCGGAGGGTACACGAGGGCTCAACCCAGCAGCTGAATCTCTCCCTCATAAATTCCAAGAATTTACGAGTGTCCAAGGTGTTAAAGATCGTAAAAAAACACCTCTAACTGTCTCTTGATCTGACAGGCTCAAGGAAAGCCTGCCGTCGGCACCAGGAACAACCAGGAAGTCCAAAAATGCATATTTTTTAATAGTGCTACTAAATTAGATAAATATACATCTAGGAGGTTTTTTTTGAGTCAGTAGCTTTTTTCTATTTGGGGAAACTGCATTTATAAAAACTTTTATTATACTTTAAAAAACTTAATCTCATTTTGACAATTGCTGTCTCTTATAAATTCAAGATATATGAGATAATCAGATGCCATTTGAATTTCCTTTTTACTCTTGAAAATCACATGGTTAAACAACGTGGGTGGGTAACTTCCACCCTCCCGTCAAAGTTCCTATAATACTTGATTATGACTCTGTTTTCTTTTTTCCCTTTCAGGTGCTTCATTCCAAATATTTATGCAGCCCTTTTTACTGCTGCTCTGGTTCCACTAGTATGCCTGGTGGTAGTGTTTGTGGTGTTCATCCATGTTTATCAAGTGACACCCCAGTGGAAAGCTTATGATGATGTATTTAGAGGAAGAACCAATGCAGCAGGTATGAAATATGAACAATATTGAATAAACCCAACAACTTCTATTTCTCTAAGCTTTAGGCCCTCTAAATATATTGCCTTTTCATACTTTCGATAATGCTATGTTGAGTAACGCAAAAATGTAACTGATGAGATATTTTGGCCTGAAGGTGTAGCAATACGCAATGATTTATCAGTTGAATTTCCATCCACCCTCCTATGGAAAAGGTTTCTGCTTATTTCCATTGTGAAAAATAGAACTAAATTAAGACCCATCAATAGATATATCTTGACCTAAACCAATGAAGGTTGACAAGACCTAAGATTGTCAAATTGATTGACTTTAAGGAACGTACTGTTAAAGGAGAACTAAGAACGCATTAAATAGACTTCTGTTGACTGACTTACGTTGCATAAGTTACAATGAACTGATTAACCTTACTACACAGAAGAAGAACGTTAAGCCTGAATTAAAGGTTCGAGGTAGTTTGCACATTTGTGTTGGAAAACATTTGCAGAAAGCAAATGTCTTCCACAGGGAGAGATTGAAACCTCCCTGTGGCATATAACATTGAATTTGTGCATTTTATACTAGCACAAATTGAAAAATAAAGGTTCCAAAGGTGGACTCATTTTTTTTTTAAACCTATCTAATCTGGCATAAAAGTACCTTAAAACAGTGCTTCTCAACCTTGACCACTTTAAGATGTGTAGACTTCAACTCCCAGAATTCCTAAGCAAGCATGGCTAAAACTCTCAGGATTCCCCAGCTAGTCCACTCGTTTAAAGTTGACAGGATTGGGAAACATTCCCTCAAACTTTCTTGCAAGTCAGTCATATCTGTCTGCTCTGCATGGCAGCCCTTCTCCAGATATTCAGCAGAGCATTTGTCCTGCAGGGCTACCCAAAAAGCCTTTTCCTTATAAAGCATGCCTAAAACAGTCTTATACAAAACTTGCCAATCATCACAAAGCATATTTTGACTAGCACTTTGCAAAAAATAAAAACAAAGAAATTAAACAAACAATGCTGCTCCTAGACAAGATACCCTTTCAATCTAAATCCATGCAGAATCTTTCTCTAGATACCTATGCTAGACCAATATAAAAGCATGTGATGATTCACAGCTGTCAGAGGTTTTCTGGAGATGGATTGAAAATAGCTCTTTGGGTTGCATTTAGAAAACAATAGGAAGTCAGTATAGATGCTGGAGCGATATGAGTGACTGTTCCCACATGGAGAACAGGTGGAAGGAAGGGGAGGATGGCTGCAGTGTTTGATAGAGGACACCTGTTGGGTTTGAATGTCACTAGGATGTTTTCAGATATAATGCTCATATGTCCTTGTAAAGGTCAAATCTTTGTGTTAAAGTTCTCCTTTTTTATTATACAGCCCTTTGCTTTTAATGGTAGTCTTACAATTTTTAGTCTCTTTCACGCTTTGCTGAAGATGATATATTCCTTGCTACATGCGGTCATCCTTTTGCTGGCTTGGCAGCATGGAAAGGTCAAAGGATGCCATTTTTAAACATGCATTTAGGCACTTGGGGGTGAAGAGAATTCAATGTGTCTTCTCATTTTTGATAAATGATATAATTGAGATAATTAGGGTAGACGTGAGATAGCTATATAGAGAAGATATGTGTGGGGAAAGGTTGTTAATGAAGCAGAGATTTCACTCCGGTTCTTACATATTTGAACTATGCAAATCCAAAACTATTAAAAGGACATTTAGAAGTATGGATTTACAAATCGGTATCCTTTGTTTTTTGTCTGTCTAATGGTATGCGGGAAATGGGAAACAAGGGGAAGAGCCATATATGAAAGATATCTTGATCCACAGAAGAGGAGGGGATTTGGGAAGCATTTCAGAAGGAATCCTCGCTAGTTTTCCAGAGAGTTAAAGGAAAGGATGGGAATAATATGTTCAGCTTGCAAAACTCTGTTAGTATAACCTTACACCAGGGGTGTCCAAACTTGGGAACTTTAAGATGTGTGGACTTCAACTCCCAGAATTCCCCAGCCGGCTGGCTGGGGAATTCTGGGAGTTGAAGTCCACAAGTCTTAAAGTTCCCAAGTTTGGACACCCCTGCCTTACACTAAAGATACAGCTAATAATCATTATTATACTGATTGTCTGGACTACCTCAAAAAGCTAATACTTCCTTGATGGTGGAATCAACATTCTATCCCAGCTCCTCAGTAGTAATAAATCAGCAGATAGCAATGATTTACCAGGAGTTGCTAGGCACCTATAGTCACTGATGATTTTCAAGGGATATTTCAAGGGATAATTTCTTCTTTCTTATTCTAGATATAAAAAATACACAGATGTAAACAGAAACTGGTAAGACGCTGTGTTTGCACAATATACAGACCAAAAACATACCAGCCACCCTGGCATGTTGTTCAGGTCTAGCCCTTGTGGTTAATTCATTCTTCTGTACATTATGTAAATCCAGAAAAAAATGGATTTAGTAAACTATGGTTGAATAACCATGCATGCAAATATGTGAACACAGAATGGAAGTTTTCCCTAGTAAGGATACTGCCTGGTGACTTGGCCACTGATGTTCTTCTTATAGGAATTTAGCTGTCTAATCACTCCAATCAACTCTTTTTAACAGTGAATGTATTTTGCAGCCTGCTACAAACTAAATTGTACAGGCTCAATGGGCTTCCTCGTGTTTTAGAGGAAATAACACTTAACTAGAGGAAGGAGCACATAGGGATTTTAAACAACAAAAAATTCAGTTCACTATGAAACAGTACAGACATACGTTTCTGGGAAAAGTTACTCAGATAATTTCTAAATCTCCATGTATTTTAAACATTTTAGTCATATTTTAAGGGTGCCATTTGCTTCAGTTAAACTCCTCTAAATAGCTAAGTAGTTTTGTTCATGTGATATTGTATACATTTAAAATATTAGGGATCCTATTAGTATTATTTGCATTTGTTTTACTTTAATCCCGTGTGAGCCTATTTCTACACGTGGGAGGAGCTTGCTAATGAATTTACTGCTGGCATAAACCATGGACCCTGAAATGCTTTGCATAGTAAAAAAAAAAAAGCTAGCATGACGTAATTCTAAATCTACTCTCTCACACTTTCACATATTCCTGTAGTGCAATTAAAATGGAAATTCCGATTCTGCTGAAATTAAGTTGGCTAAGAGCAGCAGTGTACGTTATGATATAAAGGGCACTTCCAAATCAGCAATTCTTCATAGTGTGACTATTTTTCTTTTAATATTATCAGCTGCCCCTGGTCATGTATTGATAAGGGTAGCCATATAAATCAAATAAATCCCAGGGCATTCAGATAGGCTTTACATATGAATAAAGAGGATTATCAGAGATCTGAGGGGCAAACTTTGATTCAGAATGTGTATAGATGCACATATAGCACTTTACATCAGTACATTTTTTTTTGTGGTTAAATGGTAGCAGTTGCATGATTATAGGAAAATACATAATGCTTCCAATAGATGCTATGAGCAAATCTATGTATGCTGTGAATCACCTTTAGCACTTGATCTCACACAGCTCTACCTATGTGTATCCATGCTTTTGTTCGTTTTTAGAGATATTCTTGAACAATAATTGTCATGCCTTTTGTTGTCACAATAAATATCATGAGGAAAAATGGATTATGACTAATTAGCCATCAGTAACGAAGATGAAGGAGAGAGTTGCTAAGTGAATCACCTCTGGCCCATTTTAAAGTCAACATGTAGCAAACTGTATTAACATGAAACAATGTTGATAAGATATGTGGTGTCTACTGGCTTTTTTTTAACAGAAAAAGAATATGGTTTGGCAATTAAAGCCATGATGTAAAGCACATGATTGTGAAAATGACATTAATTGATCTGCATGTATGTTTGTGGGTTTATTGTGGATGACATGCATTATGTTTCAACCATCTGGAACTATTTTTGGTTCAGCCATTTTCTGTAGAAGATATACTCCTAGACTTTTTTTTTTTGCATGCTATGACAAATTTCTGGTCAAGTAATCATCTAGTGCAGGGGTGGCGAACACGCGGCTCTCGAGCCGCATGCGGCTCCCGGCCAAAATGAATGCGGCTCTTTGCCTCTTATCATTATTTTGTATACTGTGGCTCTTTGCCAAGTTTGGATTTTGTCCCTTTCGGCGCTAAACCCGGATCGCGCGCTCCCTTTCGGCGCTAAACCCAGAAGTACGGTCTTGCCCCGCCCCTGGCGACGCGACGACGCTTGCCTGCGCTCCACCAGCTCGGCTGGGAACGGAGACGTTTCTCTGCTCACCAATGTCTTCAGTGGAGTGGTGGCAGCCTGGCAGGCTGAGCCTGCGTCCCTTTCAGGCGCTCCGCTCCGCTGAGGAAACGCCTCCGTTCCCAGCCGAGCTGGTGGAGCGCAGGCAAGCGTCGTCGCATCGCCAGGGGCGGGGCAAGACCGTACTTCCGGGTTTAGCACCGAAAGGGAGCGCGTGGTGTGGCTCTCTGACTCTCACAGTTTAAAATTTTGGCTCTTTTTGTCGAACTTGTTCGCCACCCCTGATCTAGTGGATCAGACTACTTTTCAGCAAGGAACTGGATATTTTCCCTCAGTTAAAAATTATATTGACCAATTATTAACTTTGAAAGAGTGATAAAGAATTTCATGGAAGGAATTCAGTGCCTGTAAGCAAAGAACGGGTGAACTTTTGGCAGTAACATAAATATTTTCAAAGAATGGCATCTTCCACAAGGAAGGTGTAATTTATTGGGAATAATAAACTCTGGCAACAATCCAACTCACACATACATATTTTGGAATACATTGGATGCTGAAAAGTAGAGGAACCTTTTTTTAAAGGAATAAAGTACTTTTGCTGGTCTTTTAAATCTCAGTTTCCATTTAGATGTTGCATGTTCATCATGTGATGTTTTATTGAGTAGATACTTCAGAATCTAGATTTTCATGTGTGGAAGATGAGTGTTTAGGATATCTATAAATGTATTATAATTAGTTCTCAACTTACAAGATAATAATCATTCTTAAGTGGCTTTCAAGCAGTATAAATAATAGTAAATAAATTGTTAAAATAAAAAAAAGAAGTGTCTATGATCCTTTCCACAGGATAGAAAGAATAAGTAGTCCAGCTGATAGTTTTCTATTACTTTTGCCTGCATATTAACCTCTGCCTTCAGGGAGTACTTCTCATAGTACCATAATCACAAAGAGAAGTATTGTCATTGCTTTATGAATATGGGGAATATTTCAGAACTGGCCAAGTCTCATGTTCTATAGAAGTTGTGAAAGAGACTGAAGTTTCACAACTCTAGTTGCTGTCATTCTGTTGATTTGGAAACTTTTTTCTATGATAAGGAAATTAAGTTAAATAATTACATCATGTTCCTACCTCTGAATCTCATTAATTCAGTATATTAGAAAGTGACAACAAAAGAAATTTGGACGAATTTATTTTGCTACACTGTTTTTAAAGAAATAGGGCATCTCCACTAAGACAACTACAGTCCTTTTAAATAGATTTTCAGCTATTTACCCTCCTGTGTTCTATTGCTTCATGATTAACAGGGTTTAGTTTGCAGAGTTCCTAGAAGGAAATCATAGACCAGTAGCAGAAATATTGCCCACATGTAATTTCATTGCTTCTTTATGGCTTGGACAAGTCAGGCCTTAAAGAGAAAAAAAGCAATTAGACTTGGCCTTTATCACCCTGTTTGGTTGGTTTCTCTATTTTATGGATATTTGATGTTGAATAGTTGATTTAATAAGTCCCCAAATTAATCTCTTCCTATGCAATGCTTATTCTGTTCCTTGGTTATTGGATAGGTAAGAGCACTAAAACAATTAGGGAGCCAGTTGAAACATATGTAATGTAAAAGTTCATTTACAATATTGAAATCAGTTCCCCTGATTTACCGATCATGGTTGACTTCAATGATACCCACTTCAAAATGAAGTCACGACATGAGGCAATCACTTCTCAGTCAGGCAAACTTCAGTTGCCATCACACATGGACTGTTTTATTTCGGGCTTCGTAACATATGTGTAACATATGTGAGCATATGCAGTTCAGTGGGGTGACTCTACTGAAGTATCTTTTTTTCTAACTCCTTTGAAACTGCAAATGAATTCTAGCATGAAACACTTCCTACAGAAAAAGGGAGATACCAGGAATTGGAAGACAAAGAGTCATATAGTGTTGATCAGGAAAACAGCTTTTTGGATTGTATCTAGTATACTGAGGAATTCTGGTTTGAAATATGTTAGCCAGCCATTGTCTCCTTTGGGACATGTGGGTAGGAAAGTGTTCATAGGAATGCATTCTGTATCCGTATTTTTGAAGCTTTCTCGAGGTATATGAATAAATTGTCTTTGTAAATTAAAGCCAATCTCCCAGAATACTGTACTACAAAGTGGAGTTGAGTTGAAGCTGAAATATAAACCCTACATTTTGCAGTGTTATCGCACTAAATTTCATTATCAAACATTTACATTTTTAAAACCAAACTTCAACACAGAATGTTTTCTGATTCCTGGAATAATGATATTAAAGTTACAAAAGCATATTCTCTTAATTATCTGGAAGGTTTGAGTTGGTTCAAGTTGTTTTCTAAATTGGTTTGGATGTGCTTTCTGCAAAGCAGTTTGTTGTTTGCCAAGAGTTTTAAAAATATTTTTAGAGGAGCCAAATGGAATAGTAGCTAAAATAACAACTTAAGCAGCTAACAGCTTGAGCTATAATCAATTGCAAAAATGCAAATTATGATATATCTCATTATGCATTTCTCTAGTCAGCACTTATTCTCTCAATTTACACTATTGTAGTAGATCCAAAAGGGAAGCACAATTATTTTCGTCTCTTACTACAGGTTGCTGTACTTTATTAAGTTTTTGTTATTTAAAAAAAAACTTCTAAAGTTTGGATAAGGCTAGTCACTTATAGTATAGGATAGCTGGTTTCCAGATGTCTGGTAGGCGGGAGGTATTGTCACGTTTATTCATATTGTGGGGGTGTTTCTCTATTTTGATAGCTTACACACACACACACACACACACACACACACAAACACGTTTTCGTAGATTTTCACAGGTATAGGTATGTTGGTCTTGTATTCGGGTCTTTTCCTGTATAAGATTGAGATTGTCATGGCAATGTTTGGGCGAGGTCTCACTCGACATCTTCAGGCTGATGTTTTTGGCTTAAAGCGTGGCCGGAGCTGCCGTCTTTCTATAAATCTTGGTGGGGGTGTGGAGTGCTGCCCTGCAACATACATAGGACAAACAAACAATAGAATAAATGCACGCATCGCAGAACACAAGAATGCAGTCAGAAAAAAAGAAAAAACTTTGTCCCTTTTCCAGCACCTTAAAGCTACAGGACATGAAATTAATTTTGAATGAACCAGGTTAATCTCCAAAACTGAACACTTCAACGAGAGAATAATTATGGAAGCTTCTTTGTGTATCTTGGGGATGCCATAGAGTTTGGAGCATCTGGAAGATTTCTTTCCGGGGATGATTTTTTGCTGGATCTTTTCACTGATGAGAGAGGCTTTTATTTTGGATTTGGTGGTTTTTTCCAGGTAGGTGGTGGGGTCTGTGTTTAGAGGTTTGTAAGCGGGGTCTTGGAGTAGGTTGGATAGTTTGGCTTGGTAGTCATCTTAAGAAACCTCAAAGACAAAATCCAGCTAGAAAACCAAGGAGTCTATGAAATACCATGCAAAATCTGCCCTGCAATATACATAGGACAAACGAACAGGAGAATAAATGCACGCATTGCAGAACACAAGAACACAGTCAGAAAAAAAGAAAAAACTTCGTCCCTTTTCCAGCACCTTAAAGCTACAGGGCATGAAATCAATTTTGAAGGAGCCAGGTTAATCTCCAAAACTGAACACTTCAACAAGAGAATAATTATGGAAGCTATCAAAATAGAGAAACACCCCCACGACATGAATAAACATGACGATACCTCAGGCCTACCAGACATCTGCAAACCAGCCCTGGTAAACAAACAAGCCCCTGGATTTTGTCTTTGGGGTTTCTTAAGATGTTGGCTATTTTTTGGCCTGTGTTGAAGGCTGTCTTGATATTGTGTTTGTGGAGAATTTTGCTGATTTTATCTGTGGTGCCTTTGGTGTAAGGGAGGAGGGCGATGCCATTGTCCTGTTCTGTGTCTTGGTTTTTGGGGGAAGTCTCCCTTTGGATTAGGGATATAATATTATATATATATATATATATATATATATATATATATATATATATATATATATATATATATATATATATATATATATATATATATATATATATATATATATATATATATATATATATATATATATATATATATATATATATATATATATATATATATATATATATATATATATATATATATATATATATATATATATATATATATATATATATATATATATATATATATATATATATATATATATATATATATATATATATATATATATATATATATATATATATATATATATATATATATATGTATATATATTATAGGTTGGTAATTGTTTTTCTTTGGAATCCATTGGAGATTAATACGTTTGTGAGAGTGTTTGTTTTCGTAGATTTTCATGGGTGTAGGTATTCTGGTCTTGTTGTATTCGTGTCTTTTCCCATGTAAAACTGACGCTGTCTTGGCAACGTTTCGGCGAGGTCTCACTCGCCATCTTGATGCTGGTGTTTTGGGCTTAAAGCCCAAAATTCCAAAGAAAAACAATTACCTAATCCAAAGGGAGACTCCCCCCAAAAAGCTACAGGACATGAAATTAATTTTGAAGGAACCAGGTTAATCTCCAAAACTGAACACTTCAACAAGAGAATAATTACGGAAGCTATCGAAATAAACACCCCCACAACATGAATAAATGTGATGATACCTCCCGCCTACCAGACATCTGGAAATCAGCCCTAGTCAACAAACGAGCCCCACCCACCACCCAGGGCGTTACAGCACAAAACAACAACGGACCCACAGCCAGCACCAATCAGCACCAATCTACCAATCATGATACAGCCACACATACAATCAATCCACTTGCTGAAACGGGGCCAGAATTCCACACACCCTAACCAAGGTTTGTAGAGGGATGGCAGCTCCGATCATGCTTTAAGCTCAAAACACCAGCCTGAAGATGGTGAGTGAGACCTCGACGAAATGTTGCCAAGACAAGCTCAATCTTACGTGGGAAAAGACCCGAATACAACAAGACCAGCATAGATGATAGATAGATAGATAGATAGATAGATAGATAGATAGATAGATAGATAGATAGATAGATAGATAGATAGATAGATATATGATAGATAGATACTCATGCAGACAGCTTATGTATTAATTGTACAGTTGAGTTTTCTAAGTCTCATGTTCATAAGGATTTATTTCACAAATATTTATTGCACAAATATTTTTGAAAAAAAGAATTTTATTTTCCACACCGCAGTTCTAAAGATTCTCTTCCCAGCTCTGACTTTCAGTAACAGAAGTAAAACACTCTCATAGATTACATAATATTTATAGATAGGAATGATTTATGTACATATTTCAAGAGTATAAATTATACTGAATCACAAACAGAATTCAAGTTGGGTAGTGTTTGTAGCATTAAATTATTAACTATTCATTAACCCTTTTATAAATATTCACATTCTGTACACATTCAATCTAATTTTTTATCTATAAAATAAAAAAGGTTTTTGCTTCTTAAGCTAATAACTTTTGGAAGTCAAAGTATTTGTTCTGAATATTATTGCAACTGAGACAACAGATTGCTAATAAAACTAAGAATTATAGCAGTATCTAAATATAATTGCCAAAAACATTACACCTTTTTTTACAGGTTTAGACCACATTAATTTATTCTTACAGTTTCTTAAAATAGATGTGAAATCGTAGATCACTTTGAGTTTAAATGAGATGCTAAATGAACACAAAACTGCATTATCTATAATATACCAACACTTTCTACTAATAAATGTGGTTTCAGGTTGCTGGCATTTCACAATTTTTTTGCATGATATTAAACCATAGTATCAAGAGTTTGGCAAGAGTGCATGTAGGGACCTAGTGTTGCAATTACTTGCACACTATACTATTTGTTTTTCCACCTGGGCTAGTAATTTTTGAAGAGTAGATTTTAGAAAAGGTGTAGTGTTAGCTAACAACCAGAATACCTTTACTTATTCTTTCTTACTATTTCTGATTTTTTTTCCACATTGCATAACATTGCCTACTCAAAAAGTAATATCATGATGGGGATAGGTATTTGTGTGTTGATTCTTTGGTTTAAAAAAATGTTATACATTGTAATAGACTAAAAATGCTAATTTATATAGAATATCACCTATATTTGTTTAATAAATAATATACTGAATCTATTGTTTCATTAATTTAATTGTTCCAAAAAAACTAAGCCAACTTAAATAAACCATATTCTGATTTAGGAAAGTATATGAATCTATCCAGCATTGCATGAACCCACATCTTGAATATCTGTCGTTATAAGCAATTCAACAGGATTTTTATTTTATTTAGATATACATGTCTGCTGAATTCAGCTACTTTTTTTTTTCAAAAAGTTTTATTGATTTTTTAAAACATTTATAAGGAAAAGGGTAAGTGGAATGGTATACAAATTTTGGCAGTTGCAAGTATGGCAGACGCCCCCTCCCTCCAAACTCATAAGGTACATCTATGTATAAAACATTAATACAAAATCGTATAAAATCAGCATATCATTTCTATAAAAATATTTCAATCAGCTTATATATTATAATATATAGTCTAGGTATAATTTCATTATTACTTTCGGTCTGTTTATAACAATGTGATTTTCTTACTCATTTTTGTGATCTGAGCTTTCTTAGTGTTGCCCCTTCTCCCCCCGCTGGCAGAGCTCCGGCCCCTCCCGTGTCCTGTGTAACCGTTGAGGAGTCTTCTGTTTTTTCTAGGATCGCTTTATTTTTTTCCATAAAGGCCTGAGCCTCTATAGGTGTATTGATTCTAATTCTTGTCTCCTCCCAGAATATCAGCATCCCTTCAGGCATCAACCATCTAAACCACACCCCTTTCTTGTATAATTTATTCGCCAATTGTGAATAGTTTTTCCTTTTCTCCCTAATTTTTTTTGGGATCTGTTTCAAGATGGTTATCTTCCTGTCGTGATATGTCAATGCTTGCCCCCTTTGTACACCCAGAATTGTGTCTCTTGTGCTTTTCCTAAGAAATTTGATATGGACCTCCCTGGGCACATTGTGTGTTCTGGCATATGCTGAGTTCACTCTATAAACCAGGTCTATCTCCCATTCCATCTGTTGTTTATCTTTGTGTATGTATTCAGCTAAAATATTAGTCATGATGTCCCTTATATTTTCCCCATCTGCTTCTATAACATTTTGAAATCTAAGATAAAAGGACATTCTCTCAAACTCTGTTTTCATTTGTTGGATATCAAGTTCTTTGTTACCCTTCTGCAAAGCTTCAACCCCCCCCCCTCACCTCCACCCCCCCACCCTCCACGAGGTCCAGTCTCTGTGAGTTCTTATAAATTTGGACTTGATTCTCTTTAATTTCCTCCTTCATTTCCTTCAATTGTTTCTTAATTTCTTCCTGGCCTTGTATGAGTTGCTGAAGCATTTGTTGCAAATCCATCTCTGTACACTTGGGTTGCATCAGTTCTGTAATCTTTGACTGTGTGGCAGGACTGGATGTTGCAGATGTCGGTGCAGAGGTAGCAAAACCAGGTTTTCCAGGTGGTGGTCTTTTTGGAGACATAGTTTATAAAACAGAGAGATCAGTCAGTGTAGAGACTGGACAGCTGAAGAAGTAGAGCAGGCAGATGAGTTCAGGAGGCAGAAGATCCAAGCAGCTGGGAGTTTCTTTAGTCAGTCTAGCAATAGAGAAAAATTTTCTCTCTCCAGAGGGTTCAGAAAATGACAATCCACAAGAGATTCTTCTGGGTGGCACGGAGACAAAGACCGGAAGCCTGAGTTTTAAAGGTGGAGTCAGGTTTCAGAGTTCATGAAGACAACGGAAGTGTGCCATCTTGCCCTGCCAGCTTTGGGCTCAGAGGCATAGCAAACTTTTAAAAGTTCAGAAAATTCTCAGTTCACCCATAAATTCTGGAGCTAAGTCCAATGAAAGTCACTTTTATAGGGGTGAGGCATCATTAGTTGGCTCTCCCCCCTCCTCCTTCCCCTGGGGGCGAAAGCAAAATCTTTTCAAGCCGCTTGTCCAAGGGAGGGGGGAAATCCCCCTCCCTCTAGCCGCACCTCCAGCAAGAATCCGAAAGTTAAACTTTTAAAAAGAGCTGAAAAGTCCATCAATTCAAAAGAGAGGGAATGAGGAAAGGAAGCCTCTCACCATACTGCCGCTGCTTCATTCAAAAGTGCGTTCTCCGATCGGCATGGAGCGAGACGCACGCGCGCCCTCCAAAACTGCTCCCCGATGCCTAGAACGAAGTGGAGAAGCCCCCGCCAGCCGACGCCGACGCCAGGACCTTCCGCAAGCCGTTCCCTCGGCAGGACGCCTCTCCGGGGCGTCCTGTGCCCCCCCAGAAGCGGGGGAAGCCCACCGGGTGAATTCAGCTACTTTTGTTGGCCTGCCAACTAGCATAGTACACAGACAATAAGAAACCTACCTCATTATTTTGTTAATGTCTCATTGTTAAATTCAACTAGGCTTTGGAACTCCTCTCTGCATCACTTTAAACGTTGGCATCTCTAGGTTCCATCATTTACCAAGATGATAAAAGTAGTATTATGCTGTTGTGCTGCAAGGCCCCCTTCCCGTTTTGGGCCATGCATTACAATGCATTGAAAAGGAGCAGGGCTTCATCACAAACAGCATATAATGCTGCTTTCATCAATCTCATTAGACAGACGCTACCCCCACTCACCACCCTTGTCCCAAGATTTTTGCTGCATGTACATTTATAATGAAAATAGTTGAAAACTGCTGTAACTGATTATTGCCGTAATTCTACAGGACAAAATTTGTTCTAATTCATTTCAGTGTATATGTATAGTCTTCATGTATATGTATAGTCTTATTAAACTGAACTCTAACTGAAGACATGTACAACCATCCATGCAATCAAAATTCCTGTCATATTTGTTCCCAATGAGACATAGGAAGGCTGCCTAATAAGGAATTTGGCCACTGGTCTCTTTTCTATGCTGGCCAATAGACAGTCTCTAGGGCTTCAGATGTTGTTTCTCAGGTTGATCTACAGATATCAGAATCTTTCTTTATTTTCTATTTTCCTTTTCTTGTATTATACCAGATAGATGGACATTCTCAGAATACACTGAAAATTAAATGCGGAAGGTTAAAAATAGGAATTCCTGTTCCCCAAATATTTCTTCAGGAAATAACTTAAAATGCCATATGGCTGCAGTACAGTGCAGAAGAAGAAATACCTATCCTAGGCAAAGAATCTAAAGATGTAAAATTTTAAAACATCCTAAAGAAAACATTATTTTCAGATAGTCTCTGATTCCTTAGACTTAAGGCTTGTTTTGATAATGCTTTTGTGTCACAGAAGGAGCTGCCAAACCTTCCAAAAAGTGCTAAAATTAAGGGCATGCAAACAGCTGCTCAGAATAGGATTAAGCATATGCATTGACTCATCTCTAGAAGGGGATTAACATTTCAAATGGTGTAAGAAGTGTATAAAATACCAGATTCAAAGAGTTCCAGTCAAATGATCTGGATGGCAGCACCTTGAAAAACATCTATGTGAAACCTGGAGAGATGCTAATTCAGAATTGACATTATGAGGCAAGACAGATAAAAGGTTTAACTGGGTAACTGTTCACATGTTATGCTGCAAACATTGGAAGCAAGAACCAGTACAAGAGGATTTAGCAATGTTTCACTTCAACCTACGGTACCCTTGGTTTGTGAAAAAGATAAGCATCGATTTGCAAAGTTTCATTCTTACGATGGCAGTTTTACTGAAAATCTTGAAGCAATATTTTGTTATCTTGTTGAAAGGCACCTATGCTGTTTGTTACTAAATTCCATATATAATTTATTATGAGTAAATATGTGAGTTTGAAAACTGATTAAGTTATGAACTTCCTATATTTAATTATCCTTTCAGGTTTTTTAAAATAGTGTTAGTCACTGAAGAGAAAGAGTGACATTTTGCAAAATACCTGTACAAATGTATACGTATATAGCCGAATAAATAAGAACTTTGGATCTGCTCTGAGTGCAATGTCAACTCCAAAGCTCAATAATGTCATTTAACTTTGCATTTTTCATGGAATGAAGGAATCTAGTTTGTTCATCTAAAACCCTTCCTTCCTTTTCTCTCTCCCTCCCTCCCTCCAGGGCATAGAAACCTAATATCCTCTCATCAGCTCTTTGATTATTGACTATTTATTACTCATCTACTCATTCAACAAGTTTTAATGCTTAAATTCCAGTATTGTTTTACAAAGCCAAGCTATGCTTTATCCAATTAATAAATGTGGTGCATTGTCTGGGTGAATAGTAATATAATAGTAATAGTAATATAACCTCATCATCTGCTACCAGAACTGATTGCTTGCTTGATTGATTGATTGATCAATCTTGCCTTCAGTTTTTGGGATGAGCTCATCTGCTGAATAATCCATCCAAATAGCTTTAGGGCTTCCTCTCCAACTCCCAGTCAGCTGCCTTCAACTCTAACAGAGTACTGGAAGGGAAAGATTGTGCCTAGCCATCACAGATAGCCATCACAGATAGAGTCCCTTCAGGGAGAGGGAGCGGTTTATAAATCTAAGTAAAGTAAAGTAAAGATAGGAATGATGGTCCCAGAAGCACTGATAAATCAAAATATCTTCATAGGCTGTTGATATCCAAGGTATTTTTGCAAAGCATGTCAATGTGATAAATTCATGTTTTTATGATTTCTAGAGATCCCATTGGTTTTGTACTTATTTGCCCTCATTTCCATGACATGGCTATGGGGAGGATTACACATGGCTTACAGGCATCTATGGATGCTGGTCTTCTTTGTCATTTTCAACAGTCTACAGGTAAGTACTTCATATATTTATCATTTACATTTTTAACAAAATCAAAGCACTGTATGTTTAATTATGTGAACCCTGGAAAAAGAGCAAGTGTGTGAGAAGGAAAAGTTGTACATCTATAAATAAAAAATAATATAGTTGGTATGTATTGTCACACAACTCGAAACACATGCATGTACCAGAGGTACATTGAGCATGCGTAAAAGTGTCACGCGTGAATGCACAAAAGCGAACCGGTAGTAAAAAAATGGAAACCCACCACTGGCATGTACATATTCCTTAATATAATATATGGTTCTGATGAAATGACTAAACACTCCAACAGTATAAGAATAAAAAACATAAATGTTTATATACCTATATTTATGCTTGGAAATTGGGTTCAGTTGAACTTAAATTTCAATAGGGAAATATTTTTCTATAAAGTAATTGAAAATAAAGTCTACAGCAGCGATGGCGAACCTTTTTTGGCTCGCGTGCCATAAGTGGGGGAGTGCAGGGGGGTCATGCACAGGTATGCTGCACCCATAATGCAACATGTGACCCCCCCAGTGCACATGTGCGCATGACAGGCACGACCCTCCATTTTTTGCATGCTTTTTTAGCCCTCCCCAGGCTTTATAGGAGCCTGGGAAGGGCAAAAACAGCCTCTCCCGTCCTCAGAGGCCCTCCGGAGGCTTCAGGGACCTTCAGGAGGCTTTCCCGAGACTTCCGATTTATTCGTCGGGCCGTTTTCAGTCCCCTGGAGCCTTCAGGAAAGCCTCCTGAAGGTCCCTGAAGCCTCCGGAGGGCTTAAATAGACTCTACAAGCAACCTGGAAGTCCGTTCCTGAACTTCCGGTTTGCCCATAGGACCATTTTTTGGTGCTCCGGAAGCTTTTTGCCCTCCCCGGGCTCCTATAAAGCCTCTGGAGCCTGGGGAGGGCGAAAAATGTCTTTAAAAAAGGCTGAACTCAGCTGGCCAGTGCGTGCATGCACGCTGGCCAGCTGACAAGGCAACGCCTCACGTGCCCTGACAAATGGCTCCGTGTGCACCTGTGGCAGGTGTGCCATAGGTTCGCCATCCAGGTCTACAGTATGAAGCAGTTTAAAATAATCTTCATGTGAAATATATTTTTTATTGAAATATTAAACATTTAGGTAGAACTTGCATGTTAAAAATTTAACTTGCAAAAAATTATTGGTTTGTGCATGCAGAATTTTTTTCCAAATACTTGTTGTAATGTTGGATGTCTGACTTGTACTCAACTGAAGAATGAAGAAAATGGAATAGCACAGAAGTAGCTTCTTTGTTAGCAAGTGTGAGTGGGAAA
Organism: Natrix helvetica; assembly: GCF_964273705.1. Lineage (NCBI taxonomy): Eukaryota > Metazoa > Chordata > Lepidosauria > Squamata > Natricidae > Natrix > Natrix helvetica. The sequence goes on from NC_138552.1 coordinate 42,974,604, forward strand.
CTGTAATCATATTTAACCAATTAATTGGATAGATTATAGATTGGAGACATTTTAATTAAACAAAAAACTTTTCTAATTAAACACCAAATTATTTTTAAGTCTTTGAATATAAGTACTTATAAAATTGACACATGGCAAATATGATATGAATTTCCCCCTTGCTGTCACTTTAGAAAATGTTTCCTAAGAAACTACTTGGTACTATATTTAAAGACATCATTAAATAACAACAAATTATGTAAATTTTCCCCATCACCAAATTTATATAAAATGAAGAGAAAGTTATAATTGGATTGAGTATTTGAAACAGTTATATCAAATGTACTACATTTCCTTCTTAAATTGGTGTTTTCTAGCTGTTGGACTTTTAACTACTATTACACAACTTACCTGTATGAGATGTGTTATCCAACATAACTTTAGGCCACCAAAATTAGAAAGGCTGAAGAAATCAGGAAAAATCAGTGTTGGTGCTCTCCTCTGTGCATTTGCTCAAATTTGTCCGGATGTTTTTCATGGTGCTTTTTAAAAGTAAAATGGAATCATACTCTTTTAGTAAAAGTAAAATGGAATCATACGATAAATTGGAAAGGGGAAGAGAATTGAAGGAAAGAGAGATAGGTGGGTCTTTGCATTCACAACATAATAAGAACAGTGTGAAATTAAGTGTTAGGAGAAACAAATCCTGCTGAAGTGAATAGAGATATATAAAATTAGACTTTAGAGCTAAAGACTGCAGCCTTAAATCTCTAGGTTATCACTGAATTGGCCTGGCTGGAAGTGATGTATTAACAAGACTCTTGATTTGTTCACTTGCATTAACATTGGGTCTCGGCTACAGTGATATAGCCTATAGCAGTGATGGCAAACCTATGGCACTCGTGCCACAGGTGGCACGCGGAGCCATTTGTCAGGGCAAGCGAGGCGCTGCCCTGTCAGCTGGCCAGCGCGAATGCGCACTGGCCAGCTGAGTTCACCGTTTTTAAAAGCCACTTTTCGCCCTCCCCAGGCTCCAGAGGCTTTATAGGAGCCTGGGGAGGGCGAAAAGAGCCCCCCCTCGGAGGCCCTCCAGAGGCTTCAGGAACCGTCCGGAGGCTTCCCTGACACCTTCGGAGCGCTCAAAACGACCCTCCGAGCAAACCGGAAGTCACATCCAGTTTGCTTGGAGGGTGGTTTTAAGCGTTCCGAAGGCATCAGGGAAGCCTCCGGACGATCCCTGAAGCCTCCGGAGGGCCTCGGGGGGGGGGGAGGCTCTTTTCGCCCTCCCCAGGCTCCTATAAAGCCTCTAGAGCCTGGGGAGAGCGAAAAAAGCATGCAAAAATGGGGGGGTTGCGCCTGTTGTGCACGCACACACACTGGGGGGGTCGCGCATTGCCTTATCGGTGCGACACGCCCGCACACGACCCCCCTGCGCTTCCCCCACTTGTGGCACGCGAGGAAAAAAGGTTTGTCATCGCTGGCCTATAGCAATTTGTGGAATCATATTATGGAACAAAAAGTTTATTTCTTAATATTGGCATCAGTAAGCATTGCTTATTTTAAATTGCATTGGTTCCACACAAGTATGTTGAGACCATACCTTGCTCATTCAGTTCCTTGTGTTCTTAGTTGGATTTCGTCACTCCCAATTTATTTTATTTGTTAAATTTATCTGTCACCTATTTTGCTATGGGGCTGCTGTAAGTGGCTTACAACAGTAAAAATAACGAAATGAAAAGAAGTGTAAATATAACAATAGTAAAGTAATGGAACAATAGAATAAATAATGAAAAAATACTATGATATAGTGAGCATCCCATATGCACAGCCTTTTTTTTTTTTTTTGCTTCTGCTGTAATGACAGAACCACAACTATTTAGCAAATTACATTTAAAGGGACTTCAGATGACTTGCAGGAACAGTTTCCATAAATGTACACTTTTAATGCAATTTAAATATAAATGCACTAAGTAATTAGTTTATTTAATAATACAGATTAAACAAAAAAAACCTAGACAAAAGAAAAAGATTTTACAGGTTAACATCCCTCTCCCCAATATTTTAGATAAATTATGATGAACAATATTATATATATTGGTAGTCTGTTGCTGAAAAGATTTACCTTTGTATTCACTTTTGATTAGAAGAATGGGATGTTAAATGACAGATGTAAGAACACCAAGAGGGGAAAATACTAAATTCACATATAAATCAATTGGATTTGAAACGCTGCAATAAATCAGCAACAGATTTTGGCTGACGGTGAAGAACTTAATGAGATAATCAACACAGTATGCAACTGTGGTGAAAAACAAATGTACAATATCTAGAATTATTCAGAAGAGAATCAACAAACCAATAGTCCTTTGTATTTTTTCTTTACCTCTTTTACCTCTGAGTTGATCAAAGAGCCCTTCCTTTAGAATATTTTTTTCAAAAGAAGAAAACTTTTGGAGAAAGGTTTATTTA